>NC_054535.1:62686055-62703555 GCF_017654505.1 Polyodon spathula
AAATTCATATGTGCTGTGTGGCATTTTTTTGCTCTGTCTCCACTGTTTTTGTAAATTTTTTTGCTTTCTCTGAAAAGATATCTTTTGAGCACCTCACCCTTAAGCTGTCTGTCTGTTTCTCATCAGATCTCAAGTTGCGATTCAGTCAGCAGAAGAAAAGATTTTAATAAAAGCCACACCAAGGGCTGTAGTGTATCATTTTAGGCCACTAGTTACATCACAATGACAAATGTCAATGGTGACAACAGCAATAACCTACATCCTTTAATGGCCATGCACTGGGCTTGTCGCAATTTGACCTAGTCTCCATTTACAAAAAAAAGAAATAAAGAAAAAAATACCATTTTGAAGTGTGCTTCATTGGTGAGGGTAGGGTCCTCGTCTGGTTCAGCACAGCCGCCTGGTGTGCAAGGTATGTAGTAAAATGTCTGTGCAGGTCACAGAG
The DNA here is from genome assembly GCF_017654505.1 of Polyodon spathula. Classification (NCBI taxonomy): domain Eukaryota; kingdom Metazoa; phylum Chordata; class Actinopteri; order Acipenseriformes; family Polyodontidae; genus Polyodon; species Polyodon spathula. The sequence continues at coordinate 62,686,501 of NC_054535.1, forward strand.
TGGCAAGATTGAGAGAAAGTGTAACCGAGGGGCACTCAATCCCTGGAGTTAGGAAGTAACAGGACGCGACACACCCGTGTTAACGACGCCACTCCCTTTCTTTATATCTGTTTGATCACCGTGGGATTTAAATTTTTTTAAAATATCGATAAACTATATACATTTTCGAGACAACTCTGTAGACATTGGACAAATGTCGCAAGTTTCTCCGTCGTTTTACCAACAAAGACTCCTTTGGACCCCGACATAATCAAAAGTTGTTCAGACCTAATATTGGACATCATATATGCAACAAACAATTTCCACATCGAGAGGTATGTTAATCTCTCATATATATATTTATATTTTTTACAGCTATATATATATATGTTACAACTGAAAGGATGTTTTACAATATGTGTTCTGTGATGGGGGGGGGGTATGTAGTAAAATGTCTGTGCAGGTCACAGAGTGGCAAGATTGAGAGAAAGTGTGTGTGTATGTGTATGTGTATGTGTACTCACCGTTCTAACTAACAATACACATACACACATACTATATATATATATAAATATATATATATATATTATATATATATATATAGGTATATGTATATACATATATACATACATATATACACACACCGTAAAAATCGTTTTTAGGTCGCACGGGTGTAAAAGTCGCTACCTCCTTTTGAGACTTCAATTTTAGGGAAACACCTTTTTGGTATTTTCATAATATATTTTTTATTATTTATTTCCTACATGCTCAACACCAACAAATAGAAAGATGCATAGGTTTATTTTAGTTTGCAACCTTTTATTCCATTAATTACATTACAGTGTTCTTTGTTTTTTAAGCTGCTAGAAACTAGTAAAAAGTAAGAGTCTAAAATCAAGTTATGCATCGTATATCACATCTGTATTAAACTATCGGTATTTTATTTTACCTTATCAAGTACCCAGACAAGTTCAAGAACACATCATCTTTGCTTTTCTGAACATTTCTTTCCAAAACCATACTTAGACAATAGTTCCTGCTGCATTGGCATGTACAGATTTGTTGTATTTATTCTAGTTTAAAAGAAAATTATTAAACATTGCTGCTTCGACAATTTCAAAAAAGCAAAATTAAATAAATAAATAAAATAAACTAACAGTGTGCCATCTAATAACTAGCAAACAGAACATGTTTTGTGTTGCATACGGTACAGGACCATTGCATTCAATTTCAAGCTGTACAAATTATTTTGTTACTCGGAACCATAACCTGTTGTAGCATTTTTTCTTTCTTTTTACTGTCCTATTTTACCCAGTATCAGTCACCTGCATTATTATGGCATTGCAGTTACAATTAACGGAAGACTTGAAAAGTTTACGACTGGGCTTTCTAACCAATAGCTGTTTGGTATGGATACCAGGGGTGGGTTCACTTTGATTGTTGATAAATCAATGGCTCGGGAGGGTGGGAGTAAGGAAATTCACAGAAACTAACAGCTATTGTGTTACCACTAAGTGAAACAGTATAACTAAGATGTATTCGAGAGAATGTCAGTCAAGCTTGTGTTCTAACATTCAGAATGACTAAGGGTATGGAGAGTAAGAAATTAAAACTTTTAATTAGAACAGTGGTTTTGTGTTTCTACCTAGCAACATGACCTGAATGCCATAGATCCTGAACAAATAAATCCGGTTGAGGACAGTTAAGTTTGTGTGAGCCGTAACCGTGGCTGCAGTAATCCCATTGTGGCACTGGTACAGTAGTTTAATATTAGACACACTGGTGCATACGTCTTACCAGTGAATTAGTCGCTCCACCATTTTTAAGAGCCCCCCAAAAATGGCTGGAAAATCGACTTATTCAACGTTTTTTACGGTGTGTATGTAATATCTATCTATCTATATATTGCATGTACTATACCTTAATCTTGGGATTTTTGAGAAACCTATCTTTGTCATGCTTCCATTTGTACATGTATATGCAACGGATGCTTGTCATGTTTGTGATATTGATTACTTCAATTTTGTATATGCAGCCTTAACGGTGGATGTTACCAACATACTTGTTGGGATATGCAAAAAAAAAAAAAAAAAAAATGGCAAGACTGTAAATATTCTTTGGAGACTAACAAATTTGTAAGCACTCAAGACTAAATTGCTAAAACAAAAAATGTGAAAGAGAAACAAAAAATGTCAACAGCTAGCTTGAAACATTTACTGAGAGCTTAATTTTCATTGGCAGTGGAACAATGCTGCAATGGGCTGTCAAGTCCCATTCAATTTCTCTAGAAAACGTAATAAACATATGAAAAGCATGTATAGAGGCATCTTATTTTGACACTAATGGGCTTCATTTTCTTTTCTTGCAGGCAGAGATTGTCAAGAGGCTGAATGCTATTTGTGCCCAAGTTATTCCCTTCTTATCCCAGGAGGTAAGGACTCACAGTGAGGTCTGTCAGTTGACATTTAAATGGCTATAAAGAAGAAAAAATAATGTTATCTGCTATTCAAAACTTGTAGTTCACGTCAGATACTTCTAGTCACATGGTCACCATGTTTGGCTTCATGCTGTTTAAATTCAGTCATTTAATTGTATATGATCTGTGCTGTACAATGGAAAGTGTTCTCTTGTCCAGAGTTTTAGGTAGCTGTTTAAAAGGATTTCAGTGTCATGCTTAATACAGTTGTTCAAGGATAGGTCTGCATTTTCCAAACTGCAATGTGTGGTGTATAATAGGCCAAACTGAAATTTTGCCAGGAAGAGGTAGGGCAAAATATATTGGTGGTGCTATGGTAGTTACTTTTTTTAGATAGTTGGCCAGTTTTATTCTGTATACCCAAGGCTGGTTATTCCTTTTAAAAGTTCACAACATTAAAACCTTAAAGCTTAGTGATAGACAAGCTGCCAAATTTAATCATTTTGGGATTTAAAAGTTAGGTGATATTCTTGTAATGTTGTTGTCATTTAATTTTTTTTTTCTTCTACAAAATGAAAATATAATTTACCAGTATGCTGCTTAAAGGTTATTGCACTGCAAAATTGGCATTAAATGCCTGAAACACATGAGAGACTGCGTCATTTCACATTGATGTATGTGAAAAAAATGTGAATTTATGTAGACTGCATATTCTGTAAACGGCGGTTAATCTTCAGCAGATTCTGGCACAGAAGAGGGTGTTTGTCTCCATCTGCCATGTAGAAGTGATATTTCAACTGAATCTGACTCAAAGCTGTTTTGGAATTTGAATGAAGAAATTAGATGAATGCAGACATTACCACCGACAAGGGGAATGAATGGTTTATATAAATGAATGAGCAAAGGAAAAAAAAAAAATATATATATATATATATATATATATATATATATATATATATATATATATATATATATATATATATATAATGTTTTGTATGTCCTTTTTTTGCCAATAGCACCAGCAGCAAGTGGTTCAAGCAGTGGAAAGAGCCAAACAAGTTACCATGGCAGAGCTAAACGCCATCATTGGGGTACGTGCTCTTTCCCTGTCCTTTATGAACGACAGTATGATCATTCTTTTCTATGTCCTTCTTTGAAAGCGGCTGGTGGGTGTGGGTTTCTAGTCTTAATTTTTTAACCCTTTGTTCTGACAGCCTTGCAAACTGCAAATAAAATAAGAAAAAATGATTTGTGATATTGGATATCACACATACAGCTGTGGCCAAAAGATTTGCATCACCCTATAGCAGTAACTAATTTTGCTTTATAAAGTTGGATGAAACCTGTTGAATAATGTTAGGTTAACATTGAATTACATACCGCTTCGTAGTTTTCCTGTATAGTTAATTAAAAATGTGACATTGTGAAATCTAACATGAAATACTGTATTACTAGCATAGCTTCTGGTAGACTTTTGCAGTTTCTTTGATTACCTTTGTACTGGCCTCTTTACAGAGCCATTTTACCATGCTTTGGCTTACTCTGAGTGACCTTGTGAAACATGCCAATTATCCATAAATGATGATCTGGAAAAAATACCATGGGGTAATGAACAGATTATGAATGAAACATGGAAATTCAATGGGTATTCCTGTACATGATTAAAAAGTTATTTTATTTGAACCGAAATGTGTGACAGGTTAACTTTTATATAGCTGTATTAATGCAATGTAACCCATGTGCATTTCATTAACAATTATTACGTTTATATATCAAATTGAATTAATTGGAAGAGCTACTTTAAACAGGAACAAACACCCCTTTTTTTACTTTGTGTGCTTTTATAATGGTACAGTTGATTCACTGGTGCCTGTTGTCTAGTTAGAAATGTCTGTTTGTCGTGAGTTAATCGAATGACAGCTAATAGGGGTGCTCAGAGCTCTGTATTGTACGGTAAATAGGTGCATATTATGTTTAAAAAATTACAGTTTGATGTTGACTAGAATTGAGTGGTGCTTGGAGTGAGATTGCTTTTAGATGGAGATGGTCTTAACTCCATTTTACATGGCATTTGTGATTTGAATAAATTAAACTGTCCCTATATAAAACAAGAAATGTATTTGGCAGATAATAATCTAATGCTACTTTTTATTTGAGTAACACCAGCTACAAGCTCTTATATAATATATTCATTTTTATTGAATGATTCTAAGTTCTCTCAATAGCTGTATTTCCATATATCTTAAAGGAAGACAGTAGAAGTAAATGTACTGTGATACAGTAGGTACTCCAGTAATGAGACACTATCTTGACACATAGTGCAACTGCACAGTTTAATTGCATGCAAATATAATGCATAATTAGTAATGTAGGCATACATTTGTCATTAAATCAACCTTTTTAAAATAGTTGTTTTGCAACATCACTGGTTTCATTTAACTCTCTCTCAAAAAAAAAAAAAAAAAAAAAAAACAACTTGCAAATTGCATTTCAGTGTAAACACCTTGATTTTAATCTGTCCCTGTGTGTCTATACTTATAAAACTGCAGGGCAGTTCCCTTTATTGTGCTAGTGAGAATATATTTTATGAAGAAATGTGTTGCAGGCTTACTGGTGTATAGAGTTAACCTTTAAATAAAGCGCTTCAGAGGGTATGAAAGTACTGGTTGTTCACACGCTGCAGTGGAATTAAGGTGCAAATCTGTTTTATCTCAATGATGAATTAATCACCGCTGCAGGTGCCTGCAGTTGTTTTCGGCTTTATTTATTTTCTTTTGTAATATAGATCATAAAGTTATATTTCTCCAATTTGTTTTGTATTTTCCATTATTTATGATTTGTAATGAAAGTCTTTTGGTTTTTTTGTTCATCATAGCAAAAACACTTTGAAATGCTAATTGCATTTACTTTGATTAAAATTCAAATGGCCAAGTGAAGATGAGGATAAGGGTCCCTGAATAATCAATCTAAAGTGAGGGTAGTGCTTCATTTAAATCTCCTCTTGTTGCTTAAAAAAAATAAAAAGTAAGCAAGCTGGGGGTTGGGATCAGAACACTCGATCAGAGTGTTTACAGCCTCTGGAGGTGGTCTGTCTGGCGCTTGATTAGTAATTGGTTACATTTCCCTGAAATCTTGGATGGCTTTCTCACCATGGGAAAAGGACGGCAGTTAGTAGTAATTAGAGCAGTATAAGATACAAGTGACCTCTTGTTCAGTCTTTCAACTATGAATTTGAACTAAGACTGAATAGGGCTAGTTACATACAGTGCCTATAGAAAGTCTACACCTCCTTTAAAAATGTTCACTATTTGTTGCCTTATAGCCTGGTATTAAAATATTTTTTTGTTTTCTTTTTCATTTATTTACACATTCTTCCCCACAACTTCCAAGTGAAAAAATATTCTAGAAATTTGTAGAAAATTAATAAAAAATAAAAACTGAAATAGCTTCGTTGGATAAGTGTCCACCCCCTCTTGTAATAGCAATCCTAAATTATCTCAGGTTTAACCAATCACCTTCAAAATCACACACCAAGTGGCCTCCACCTGTGTTAAATTATAGTGATTCACATGATTTCAGGATAAATTCAGCAGTTCCTGTAGGTGTATGGCACCACCAAGACCCTGCCTAGATCATTCCGTCTCTTCAAACTGGATGACCAAGGAAGGAGTCTGATCAGAGAGGCTACCAGGAGGCCAATGGCAGCCTTTTAAGAGCTGCAGGCTTTTATAGCCAAGACTTGTCAAAGTGTCTCCCAATCACTCCACAAATCTGGCCTGTATGGTAGGGTGGCAAGAAGGAAGCCATTACTCAAGAAAGCCCACCTTGAATCCTGTTTGTATTATGCAAAAAAACACTCAGGAGATTCTGTAGCCATGTGGCAAAAAGTTTTGTGGTCTGACGAAACTAAAATGGAACTTTTTGTCCTAAATGCAAAGCGTTATGTTTGGCACAAACCCAACACAGCGCATCACCCAAAGAACACCATCCCTACTGTGAAGCATGGTGGTGGCAGCATCATGTTATGGGGATGTTTTGCATTGGCAGGGGCTGGGGCGTTTAGCAAGATAGAAGGGAAAATAAATGGAGCAAAGTACAGAGAAGTCCTTGAGGAAAACCTGCTGCCCTCTGCAAGAAAGCTGAAACTGGGACCGAAGTTCACCTTTCAGCATGACAACGACCCAAAGCACACAGCCAAAGCTACACTGGAGTGGCTAAGGAACAAAAAGGTAAATGTCCTTGAGGGGCCCAGTCAGAGCCCCGACCTAAATCCAGTCGAAAATTTGTGGCATGACTTGAAGATTGCTGTCCATCAACACACCCCAAAGAACTTGACAGAGCTTGAACAGTTTTGTGAAGAAGAATGGTCAAATATTGCCAAATCTAGGTGTGCAAAGTTGGTAGAGACCTATCCAAACAGACTCTCAGCTGTAATTGCTGCAAAGGTGCTTCCACCGAATATTAACTCTGGGCTGTGGAGACTTATCCAGTTATGATCTTTCATTTGTTTATATTTTTAATGTATAATTTTTTTCTCAATAAAAACTTTTTTCCCCTTAACCGTGTGAAGTATGATATGTAGAGAAGTGGGAAAAAAATCCTCATTTTTTGATACTCTGAAGCACTGACACAACAAAATATGAAAAAAGTTCAAGGGGGTATAGACTTTCACATACATACATATACGTGAAAAAGTATTTGCCCCCTGTCTGATTTTCTGCATTTTTGCATACTTTTGACACTGAATGTTATCAGCTCTTCAACCAAAATCTAATATTAGATAAAAGAACACAGTAATAAAAACATTTATGCTTTATTTCATTTATTTATTAAAGAAAGTTATGCAACACCCAATGCCCCTGTGTGGAAAACTAATCGCCACCTTAGTCTCAATAACTGGTTACACCACCTTTAGCAGTAATAACCTCAACCAAACCCTTCCTATAGTTATTGATCAGTCTCTCACAGTGCCTTGGAGGAATTTTGGCCCACTCTTTCATGTAGAATTGCTTCAACTCAGTGACATTTGTGGGTTTTCGAGCACAAACTGCTCATTTCAGGTCCTGCCACAACATCTCAATGGGGTTTAGGTCTGGACTTTGACTAGGCCATTCCAAAACTTTAAATTTCTTGTTCTTCAACCATTCTGATGTAGACTTGCTTGTGTGTTTCGGATCATTGTCTTGTTGCATGACCTAGCTGTGCTTCCCTTTCTGCTCATGATTATATGGCCTGACATTCTCCTATAGAATTCTCTGATACAGAGCAGAATTCATGGTTCCTTCAATGATGGCAAGTTGTCCAGATCCTGATGTAGCAAAGCATCCCTAAATCATGATACTGCCACCACCATGCTTGACCGTTGGTATGAGGTTCCTACTGTGGAATGCAGTGTTTGGTTTTCGCCAGACATAACAGGGCCCATATTGGCCAAAAAGTTCCACTTCTGATCATCTGTATATAGAACATTGTTCCAGAACTCTTGAATATCATCCAGGTGCTTTTTGGCAAACTTAAGACAAACATTCATGTTCTTCTTAGTGAGCAGTGGTTTCCGTGTTGCTACTCTGCCATGAATCCCATTTTTGCCCAGTGTCTTTCTGATGGTGGAGTCATGAACACTGAGGCGAGAAAGGCCTGCAGATCCCTGTTGTTATAGGGTTCTTTGTGACTTCTTGGACGATTTTACGCCTTACTCTTGGAGAGATTTTGGCAGGACGGACACTCCTGGGAAGATTCACTACTGTTCCAAATGTTCTCCATTTGGATAATATGGCTCTGACAGTGGTTTGGTGGAGCCCCAGATCCTTAGAAATGGCTCTGTAACCCTTTCCAGACTGATAGGCATCAACAGTTTTTTTTCGGAGGTCATCAGGAATTTCTTTTGATCGTGGCATGATGTACCTCTAGAACCTGTGTGCTGGCAACTTCATTCTGATGGTAAGGGCCAAAGTTAATCAGATTTATATTGGGCAGGGCTGGCCCAAATCAGGCCTGATTGTTAACCAAAGGTATTCAAACAGCTGGCCCTAATTATCCCTTTAGTTGGGTTGAGTTAACTAGGGGGGCAATAACTTTTTCACACATGAAGATTGCATGTTTGATTACCTTGCACACCAAACAAATGATAGAAGCACCAAACTGGTGTCATTTTTTCTCTCAGGCTCCCTCTGTATACAACCCACAAAAAGATCTGACCAAATTCAATGTGAAAAATGCAGAAAATCAGACTGGGGCAAATACTTTTTCATGGCACTGTGTGTGTTTTATATATATATATATATATATATATATATATATATATATATATATATATATATATATATAGATTCAGTAAAATCTCTTGCTTATTAAGAAACTGCTGAAGGGTTTGTTACAAGACATCACTTTACAATAGAGATTCAATTACTGTATACATTGTGGCCTTTAAAGAGGACGTAGCGGGGTTCCAAAAATATTGCTTTATAAGTCCTCACGTGTTGCTATAACTGTTTAAATAACGTACTGTAATTATTTTCATTAACATCCTGACAACCTTTTACTCTTATGTTTTCTATAGTCTGTTTTCAAAGCCATCTCCTCTGTAGTGCAATGGGGATTGAGAGCAGGGGCGTGTCCTGATCGCTGCAGGTTGTGCTGGTTTGACCAATGTCACGGTCACGCACAGCACAACTGAAGGAAATCCTTTTGAAAATAACCCTTTTCAAAAACGTATCTTTATTTTCCAACAAAACATATTCAGACTTTTAACAGCATGAATAAGAAAAAAACAGGAAATAATTGGGCCAGTTTATGAGATAGCTTTCTTAATCTTTAAAATAAGTTATGCAAAATGTGCAATGTATTTTTAAAGCAGCACTGGCATATTACCAACTCAAATGCTGTTCAGCTAGGTCTTGTTTTGTAGTAATAAAGTGTATAACGTTACGGTCATCGTTTTCACTGAAACGTTTGTGTTTTTATAGTGGGTAAAGGTTTTAATGCTAACCGAATTGCTCTGCTGTCAGCTTTTGCTATCCCAGTTGAGTAAACATTTCACAGTTACATAATACTGCTACATTAAACAAACAGCGGTACTTTTTTATCGTTTTACAGTAGCAGTTAAGGTCATTAGGCTACTCTCAGATCATTAAAAAAATGCCATGCATGGGCTTTACAGAAAGAGCCAGGGCATAAGCAATATTAATATTTTTTTTTTTTTTCTGTAAGTGACTCCCTCCTTGTCTCGCATGTTATTTATTTCTTAGCACCCAGTGCTTGTTACAAAGTATCCCATTATAAAATATCACAATTCAAAATATCACATTACAGATAAGAGCAATTATAAAATACAATAAAATCAGTAGTAAATAAGAGCAAATTCAAATTACAAAAAAAGTGAATATAGTTACCTTTTAAGAGGAAAATCAAGTATAAGATACAGAAAATATAATTGATTGAAAACAGTAGTAGAATCCAGAAAATTGTGGAGCAGTGAAGTACAAATACAAGATTATGCAAGTATTAATACAATTGGGTACCATATAGTCCAGTGTAGTTGAATTGTGCGGTTTTACTTATGCTGTCTGAACGGGTGTGTTGAGGAGGCAGGGAGTGAGCAGTCCAGATATCTGTGGGTAGGTCGTTCCACCACTGAGGGGCAAGCGTGGAGAAGCAGCAGGCTCTGGAGGTGGGGGAGCATAAGGGGGGTACAGATAGTCTGCCCGTGGCAGAGGAGCGGAGGGGGCGAGAGGGGGTGTAGGGAGCAGTGGTGTAGCCAGAATTTTGTTTCAGGGTGGGATGGAGATTTTTCAAGATTGGGAATAATTTTTAAAAATGTTTATGCAAGTAAAAATTAACTACACTCTAAACTTGCAATTAACAGTCACCCTATTTAGAACCGTGATCACATCCCAATCACACTTATCACTACTATACAGTTATCAAACATGCAGATTAAATAGCGGAAAGAATAACCTACCTTACCTGATGTTTAAGTTCCCAAGTCCATCATCCTATTTTTCATTGCAAACTTGTTGAGTACTTATAGTCTTGGTTTTACAATAGCCATTTAAAGCATGATTCGCACAGGACTAAAAACCTCACAGTTAATCAAAAGCAGAGGACATCTAGTAACCTCCCAAACATGGATTACTTTTTATCAACGAAAGTTGATAAAAAGCAATGTGGCCAGAGAAGGTGCTTTTGTGCATAATTTGTAAATGGTGAACCAGGTTTAAATCATTTATTTTTTTGTACATTCCTTTCCAAAGGCTACAATAACCATTTCATCCTTTGAATGATATATAATTCCATCAGTGGTGGTGCGTCCTAAGAGGCTACAGAGGCTAAGCCTACGTATAATTTTCATCAAAAAAAAAAACCTTACCTCATGTCAGGGGTCTCCAACCCTGGTCGTGGACCTCTACTGTGGCTGCTGGTTTTAGTTTCAACCAATCTGTTACTTAATTGAACCAATTATTGGCCTAATTAGTCAAAATGAACAGGTGTTCTAGATCTTTAGCCACTGATGATGTAAAGACACCTATAAAATCTGCTGGATAGGGGCTCTCCAGGACCAGCGTTGGAGATCCCTGCTTTATGTCATGCTTTCCAAAGTCTGCTATATGGCTATTGGCTAATGTCGCCTCAAAATGGGTGGGATTCTGTGTGTCACCTGCAATCACCCTCTGTCTGTCAAATTTTACTGTATTGGCTACACGATGCAAGCTTGCGGCTAGCCTCTAGTACTCATAATTAGACTTAATCTTGACGTCTCTGTTGACCGGCAAGTTTTGGGTCACGTGTGACTACTCCCTGAAGTTTCGATTTCCATACAGTACATTGTTTTAATTCATATACCATTTTCCTTACTTTCAATTGAGGAAAAAATAAGAATAAAAAAATAAATAAATAAATAAAGGTCGTCCAAAGCCTAAATTGGACCAACAGGGAGGACCAAAACAAAATTGCCTTAATTGCTCATCCTACGAAAAAACAAAATGGTTGAGTATTTGCAAATATATTTTCTACAAATTTACATCACTCAGGATTCATCAGTTAAGTCAGTCCACAATGTTTTTGTTATATTCAGTTACTTGACTTATGTGCTGCATATATATTAGTGTATTGCATTTCTTATTAAATTACAAAGTAGCTTTTGAAACATGCAACGTTTTATGATGTATAACAAGTATGTTTATTTATTCACTTATTAAAAGTCAGGAGCTGCTTCTCATTTCCATACATATATTCACATGCACCGTTAAAACCATTCATTTAAGTCTCCAATTATGTTTTAGTATTTTCTCCTGTCCCCAATTTGGTTGCCCTGTCATTTGTTTTTTTTACTAAACTGTAGAATCAGAACAGACTAACTTACGAGAGGGATGTGATATGTCTGCTTCCCTGCTTGCAGTTCTATGTAATACAAACAACCGGTAGTTGCCAAAAGGACATAAACTCCTGAGAGGCTCCAAAGTGGCGCATCCAGTACTCCGCGTGAAGTGCAGGATGCGCACTGTAGCCTGGAGATTGCCGGTTTGGGTCCAGGCTATTCCACTGCTGGCCCTGGACAGGAGTTCCAGGGGGTGGCGCACAATTGGCAGAGTGCTGCCCAGGGTGGGTAGGGCTTGGGTCGGCCAAGGTGTCGTCGTCTCACCGTGCACCAGCGACCCCTGTAGACTGGCCGGGCATCTGCGGGCCTGCCTGTCTGCAAGCGGTCCAGAGCTGCGTGGTCCTCCAATGCTATAGCTCTGAAGGTAGCTGCATGGGGGCCCTGCAAAGTGAAAAGAAGTGAATGGCTGACGGCAGAAGTTTCGGAGGACGCGTTTGCTCATCTTTGTCTGTCCCGAGTCACTATGGGAGTTGCAGCTGTAAGCCAAGCTTTAAAAAGAATCGGGCATTTCAAATTGGGGAGAAAAATGGGGTAAAAAAACAACTGCTGAGATATATATTTTTTCTCAAAATTAAAAAAAAACAACCAAATAAATAAAATAAAGTACCTAAACTTCTCGCTTCAAACGAGACAGTTTAATCCCTGGTGCATCAGACAATGGCTTTGCAAATTAGTCTAATCAAGTCAACCACGCCATGTTTTAATTTCTTCTGTTTTCCACCTGCTGTGGCAAACATATTCGACATTTCCCTTTGACTCATCATGATATCAGTAATATTATAGTATAGAAACAGTAGAGTGCATGCATTTTGTGGTGTTGATTTATAATCACACAACAGCACATAGCAACCGTCATTGACTTCATTCCAGATCTGGGTTAGATTGTAATGATTAGAAAAATGTATTTTATTTGTTTCTGAAGAAAATTTAGACTATCTTATATTTTTATTTTTTTTATTTTTTATTTTTTTTAAATTTAGTCGTTGCCAATTATTTGTTATTTTCTCCCAATTTGAAATACCCAATTAGTATTTGGGCTCAGCTCACCGCTACCACCCCTGCGCTGACTCTGGAGCGGTGAAGGTGAACACACGCTGTCCTCCGAAGTGTGTGCCGTCAGCCAACTGCTTCTTTACACACTGCGGATTCACCATGCAGCCACCCAGGAACAACAGCGTTGGAGGACAACACCGCTCCCAGGGTGCTAACAGGCAAGCTGTTAGCAATATTAGATCTGGACTGTAAATCCAAACATTTGACTAATTGATTAGTAACTCTATTTGGTTAGTATTGAAACATTAATAGCTTCAACTTAGTCACAAAAATGTATTAACCACAGACATCAATTGGATTTTTAAATTGTTACCACGTACAAAAGTTAGTAAGAAAATGTTTCTGTTACAACTCAGTGGAAACATCAGTATATGAACACACTTATCCCAATGAATATCCCAAAAGCATGGACTTTTACCATCCGTTAGTGTCATCTCCCAGCAGAGCAATTGCATGACTTTAAAGAATAAGCAGTGGGGTTCCCGAAAAATATATATATATAACTTTAAAGTCTACTTCAAAGCTTCTTTCTATTAGTACTGCACTGATAGTGTAAGGATTATTGCCCACATTGTCAAACAGGTAACACAGCAATAATGATCCGCTGAAAAGCCACAGCAATCGTTTTATTGGTGTTTTATTTATTTATTTATTTATTTAAATCGCTCTTCCTGCGATGATTTAGAGCAGGGTTTCCCAATCCTGGTCCTAGGGACCCCTGTGTCTGCTGGTTTTCATTCTAACTGAGTTCTCAATTACTTAATTGAACCCTTAATTAAACTATCCATTAGCTTCAGTAGACCTTTTTTAGTTTTCAGCTTTTAAACAGTTTGAGGTTTCAAGTTAAATATACATACAATTTTAGAAGCAACTTGAAATCAGAATCATTTTAGGATCTGAAAACAATGAAAAAGGTCTAATTAAGCACATTATTAGTTAAATTAAGGGTTTGATTAAGTAATTGAGAACTCAGTGAAAACCAGCAGACACAGGTCTCCCAGGACCAGGATCTCAAACCTCAGTGCATTACAGCGGCCATTTTAAAAAGAGTTTTGAAACAGACTAAGTTTTACAAGTAGAGCCCTGTGTTTTTCACGTATGAAATAAAATGAAATGTAACAAACATGTAAAATGAAGTAAAACTTATATTCAAATATAAAAACAAAAAAGTGTTATAAAGCAAACATAGAATGACATTTTTAAATTGTGAGGTTTATACAAAAAAAAATAGTTTAAATAAATAAAGGGAAACGGGTGATCTGACTAGCACTTGTGTAGATGTAGTGTTTGGGAATTAAAATCGTGATGGAAGAGACGTTTGTTTTCTATTTTAATAGTATACATTTAAACATGCATATAGCTTACTGCAGAACAAATACGTTTTGTCGACTGATGAGAGCTATCAGTACTTGGTGTCTTTTTGTGTGCATTTGTATAAGACTGACTTAATTTGGTGACGTTGCTGTTTTGTAACTGAACTGTATCTTGCTAAGACAGCCCACACAACATTTGACAGGCTGCACAACCATTTATCAGCTGAGATGGTTATTGGTTGTTGATTACGTTGGAAATTAATTGTATCCTGTGATTACTCAGTAAAGCCCAGCTGCACAGCATTTAACAAGCTGCACAAAACGTGACAATAAGCGAGTTTGTGAGATGATATTAAGAGAGGTAATTTCTCAAAGAACCTATGGTGCATGGAGAGTGGTTTTTCAAAAATTGTACTGGAGCAAATGTTTTGGTTTTGAATGGATATTAATGAGTGAATCTGCTTTGCTTAATGTTTTAAGTACTGAGAAACCCTCCAGTCTTGTTGCCTCAGTACAATGGGATTGAAATACAAATCTTGTCAGGTTTTTTTTTTTTTTTTTTTAACTGGTAGATTGCTGTATGTGAAGTTATGATGACAGTCCCACAATAGTAGGGCAGTGTAAATATACACAGTGCCTATAGAAAGTCTACACTCCCTTGAACTTTGTTCACATTTTGTTGTGTCAGTGCCTCAGATTTCATGCATTTAAATTATGCTTTTTTCCACTTATCGACACACCATACTCCACGCTGTTAAGGGGGGAAAAAAGTTTTTATTGAGAAAAAAATTGTATATTAAATACAAAACTGAAAGATCATAATTGGATAAGTCTACACCCCCCTGAGTTAATACTTGGTGGAAGTACCTTTGGCAGCAGTCTGTTAGGATAGGTCTCTTTGCACACCTAGGTTGGATATATATATTATCTATATATATATATATATATATATATATATATATATATATATATATATATACACACACACACACACACACACACACACACACACACACACACACACAGTACTGTGCAAAAGTTTTAGGCAGGTGTGAAAAAATGCTGTAAAGTAAGAATGCTTTCAAAAATAGACATGTTCATAGTTTATATTTATCAATTAACAAAATGCAAAGTGAGTGAACCCAAGAAAAATCTACATCAAATCAATATATGGGATGACCACCCTTTGCCTTCAAATCAGTATCATTTCTTCTAGGTACACTTGCACACAGTTTTTGAAGGAACTCTGCAGGTAGGTTGGCCCAAACATCTTGGAGAACTAACCACAGTTCTTCTGTGGATTTAGGCAGCCTCAGTTGCTTCCCTGTCTTCATGTAATCCCAGACAGACTCAGTCAGGGCTCTGTGGGGGCCATACCATCACTTCCAGGACTCCTTCTTGTTCTTTACGCTGAAGATAGTTCTTAATGACTTTCGCTGTATGTTTGGGGTCGTTGTCATGCTGCAGAATAAATTTGGGGCCAATCAGATGCCTACCTGATGGTATTGCATGATGGATAAGTATCTGCCTATACTTTTCAGCATTGAGGAGACCATTAAGTCTGACCAAATGATTTTTCTTGTGTTCACTCACTTTGCATTTTGTTAATTGATAATTATAAACTATTAACATGTCTATATGTGTGTGTGTGTGTACATTTATTTTTTTCTTTCTGTTTTATCTTGTGTTTTTATGAGGACATGGGTAGTAAATACTGTAAATAGGCAGTTAGAGTGGGAGACTATGTTACTGTTACTGCTGCTAGTGAGAAATTATGGTAACTAAATTATTTTTGTATGCGAGGTCTATATGTCAATGTGTTTTTGAAAAAAAGCGGATGTTGTTTAATTTATGTACTTAATTTATGTATTTATGTAGTTAAAACATGATGTATACTATACTGTTTTTGGCATGGGTGTCCACAGGTAGGAACTGCAGGTGTACATCTTTAGGTCTGATTTTTTTTTAAATAAACATCTTGCCTCTCCTACGTGTCGACAGCAACAAGTTTATATATATATATATATATATATATATATATATATATATATATATATATACAGTGGCTTGCAAAAGTATTCAGACCCCTGACCAATTCTCTCAGATTACTGAATTACAAATGGTACATTGAAATTTCGTTCTTTTTGATATTTTATTTTTAAACACTCTTTTATGAACAATATTGGGAAATATTTTTAAGAAAAATAAAAAACTGAAATTTCTTGCTTGCAAAAGTATTCAACCCCTGTGCTGTGGAAGCTCCCAGTTTGCACCGATGAAAGAAATTGCCCAAACGAGGACACAATTACCTTACCATTGGCCTCCACCTGTGAACCATTAAAGTTGCTGTCACATTTTCTGGATAAAAACCCCACTGTAGAAGGATCATTGGTAAGGCTGTGAATCTGAAGGAAAATGAAGACCAAAGAGCATTCTACAGAAGTTAGAGATAAAGTAATACAAATGCATAGATTAGGGAAAGGGTACAAAATAATATCCAAGTGTTTGGATATCCCAGTGAGCACAGTTGGATCAATAATCAGGAAGTGGAAGCGTCATCACACCACCCAGGCACTGCCAAGAAAAGGCCGTCCCTCAAAACTCAGCGCTCAAACAAGAAGACTTGTGAGAGAAGCCACAGAGAGGCCAACAATCACTTTGAAGGAGCTACAGAGTTCAGTGGCTGGGAGTGGAGTAATGGTGCACCAGTCAACCATATCAAGAGCTCTGCATAACACTGGCCTGTATGGGAGGGTGGCAAGAAAGAAGCTGTTACTCAAAAAGTAGCATCTGAAAGCACATCTGGAGTTTGCCAGAAAGCATGAGAGTGACCCAGCTGCGATGTGGGAAAAGGTTTTGTGGTCAGATGAGACCAAGATAGAGCTTTTTGGCCAAAACTCAAAGCGCTATGTGTGGCG